>NC_092745.1:135648214-135685714 GCF_047496795.1 Chiloscyllium punctatum | reverse complement strand
GAGAGAGACGGGCACTGGGTACTGGATACAGTGTGACCCAGAGAGAGACGGGCACTGGGTACTGGATACAGTGTGACCTAGAGAGAGATGGGCACTGGGTACTGGATACAGTGTGACCCAGAGAGAGATGGGCACTGGGTACTGGATACAGTGTGACCCAGAGAGAGATGGGCACTGGGTACTGGATACAGTGTGACCCAGAGAGAGATGGGCACTGGGCACTGGATACAGTGTGACCCAGAGAGAGAGATGGGCACTGGGTACTGGATACAGTGTGACCCAGAGAGAGATGGGCACTGGGTACTGGATACAGTGTGACCCAGAGAGAGATGGGCACTGGGTACTGGATACAGTGTGACCTAGAGAGAGATGGGCACTGGGTACTGGATACAGTGTGACCCAGAGAGAGATGGGCACTGGGCACTGGATACAGTGTGACCCAGAGAGAGATGGGCACTGGGTACTGGATACAGTGTGACCCAGAGAGAGATGGGCACTAGGCACTGGATACAGTGTGACCCAGAGAGAGACGGGCACTGGGTACTGGATACAGTGTGACTAAAGAAGTTTGATATCTTTGTCAGAGTTCTCCAGGGGAGTATCCTGGGCCCAACAACCTACAGGTGCTTCATCAATGACCTTCCCTCTGTCAAAAGGTCAGAAGTGGGGATGTTCACCAATGATTGCAGAATGTTCAGCACCATTCACCACTCCTGAAGCGGTCAAAGTCAGGAGTGGGATGGAATACTCCCCACTTGCCTGGATGGGTGCAGCTCCAACAATACTCAAGAAGTTTGACACCATCCAGGATAAAGCAGCCTATTTGATTGGCACCACACCCACCAACATCCACTCCCTGCACCACCGACGCTCAGTAACAGCAGAGTGTGCTGTCTACAAAATGCACTACAGAAATTCAGCAAGGTTCCTTAGCACCTTTTCAACCCATGACCACTTCCATCGAGAAGGATAAGGGCAGCAGATACATGGGAGCACCACCCCCTGCACAATCCCCTCCACTACCTTTCGACAATGATATAAATGATTTGGATGTGAGTATAAGAGGTACAGTTAGTAAGTTTACAGATGACACCAAAATTGGAGGTGTAGTGGACAGCGAAGAGGGTTACCTCAGATTACAACAGGATCTGGATCAGATGGGCCAATGGGCTGAGAAGTGGCAAATGGAGTTTAATTCAGATAAATGCGAGGTGCTGCATTTTGGGAAAGCAAATCTTTGCAGGACTTATACACTTAATGGTAAGGTCCTTGGGAGTGTTGCCGAACAAAGAGACCTTGGAGTGCAGGTTCATAGCTCCTTGAAAGTAAAGTCGCAGGTAGATAGGATAGTGAAGAAGGTGTTTGGTTTGCTTTCCTTTATTGGTCAGAGTATTGAGTACAGGAGTTGGGAGGTCATGTTGTGGCTGTACAGGACATTGGTTAGGCCATTTTTTGAATATTGCATGCAGTTCTGGTCTCTTTCCTATCGGGAGGATGTCGTGATAGGGTGGACAAGGAGAGCCCGTTTCCAAGTATGGTGACAGTGAGCATGAGGGGGCATAGGTTTAAATTGAGGGGTAATAGATATAGGACAGATGTCAGAGGTAGTTTCTTTACTCAGAGAGTAGTAAGGGCATGGAATGCTTTGCCTGCAACGGTAGTAGATTCACCAAGTTTAAGTACATTTAAGTCGTCATTGGGCAGGCATATGGACGTACATGGAATAGTGTAGGTGAGATGGGCTTCAGCTTAGTATGACAGGGCGGCACAACATCGAGGGCCGAAGGGCTTGTTCTGTGCTGTAATGTTCTATGTTCTATGTTCTATGAAACTTGAAAGGTTTCAGAAAAGATTTACAAGGATGTTGCCAGGTTTGGAGGATTTGAACTATAAGGAGAGGCTGAAATGGGCTGGGGCTGTTTTCCCTGGAGTGTCGGAGGCTGAGGGGTGACCTTATAGAGGTTTATAAAATCATGAGGGGCATGGATAGGGTAAATAGGCAAAGTCTTTTCCCTGGGGTTGGGGAGTCCAGAACTAGAGGGCATAGGTTTAGGGTGAGAGGGAAAAGATATGAAAGAGACCTAAGGGGCAACTTTTTCACACAGAGGGTGGTACGTGTATGGAATGAGCTGCCAGAGGATGTGGTGGAGGCTGGTACAATTGCAACATTTAAGAGGCATTTGGATGGGTATATGAATAGGAAGGGTTTGGAGGGATATGGGCCGGGTGCTGGCAGGTGGGACTAGATTGGGTTGGGATATCTGGTCGGCATGGACGGGTTGGATCGAAGGGTCTGTTTCCATGCTGTATACATAGAGTCTGATGTATATGAGACTCTATGACTGTAAGCCACTCACCATCCTGACTTGGAAATATCTACCCCTTCCTTCACTGTCACTGGGTCACAATCCTGGAATTCACTCCCACATTGACTACAGTGGTTCAAGAAGGCAGCTCACACCCACCTTCTCAAGGGGACGGTCAATAAATGCCAGGACCAGCCAGTGACCCCATATCCATTTACCCACGAATGAGGCAAATAATTTCTGAACTGTTCAGTTTGGTGACTTGGGTGGTGTATTTGATTAGGTGTTTCTTGTATTTGATAAGCTATTCCATGTATTTAAGGAGGTGTTTGGAGTATTTGTTGTCTGTTGTATTTGTGTTGTGTAGTGCATTGGATGAGGTGTGTGGTGTATTTGATGAGGTGTGTGGTGTATTTGATGAGGTGTGTGGTGTATTTGATGAGGTGTGTGGTGTATTTGATGAGGTGTTTGGTGTATTTGATGTGGTGTGTGGTGTATTTGATAAGGTGTGTGCTGTATTTGATGAGGTTTGTGGTGTATTCGATGAGGTGTGTGGTGTATTTGATGAGGTGTGTGGTGTATTTGATGAGGTGTTTGGTGTATTTGATGTGGTGTGTGGTGTATTTGATAAGGTGTGTGCTGTATTTGATGAGGTGTGTGGTGTATTTGATGCGGTGTGTGGTGCATTTGATGAGGTGTTTGGTGTATTTGATGTGGTGTGTGGTGCATTTGATGAGGTGTGTGGTGTATTTGATGAGGTGTGTGGTGTATTTGATGAGGTGTGTGGTGTATTTGATGATTTGTTTGGGGCATTTGATGAGGCGTTTGGTGTATTTCATGATTTGTTTGGTGTATTTGATGAGGTGTGTGGTGTATTTGATGAGGCGTTTGCTGTACTTGATGAGGTGTGTGGTGTATTTGATGAGGTGTTTGGCGTATTTGATGAGGTGTGTGGTGTATTTGATGAAGTGTGTGGTGTATTTGATGAGGCGTTTGGGGTAATTGATGAGGCATTTGGTGTAATTGATGAGGTGTTTGGTGTAATTGATGAGGTGTTTGGTGTATTTGATGAGGTGTGTGGTGTATTTGATGAGATGTTTGGTGTATTGGATGAGGTGTGTGGTGTATTTGATGAGGTGTGTGGTGTATTTGATGTGGTGTGTGGTGTATTTGATGAGGTGTGTGGTGTATTTGATGAGGTGTTTGGTGTATTTGATGTGGTGTGTGGTGTATTTGATGAGGTGTTTGGTGTATTTGATGAGGTGTTTGGTGTTTTTGATGAGGTGTGTGGTGTGTTTGCTGAGGTGCTTGGTGTATTTGATGAGGTGTGTGGTATATTTGATGCGGTGTGTGGTGTATTTGATGAGGTGTTTGGTGTATTTGATGAGGTGTTTGGTGTATTTGATGTGGTGTGTGGTGTATTTGATGAGGTGTTTGGTGTATTTGATGAGGTGTGTGGTGTGTTTGCTGAGGTGCTTGGTGTATTTGATGAGGTGTGTGGTGTATTTGATGTGGTGTGTGGTGCATTTGATGAGGTGTTTGGTGTATTTGATGTGGTGTGTGGTGTAATTGATGAGGCATTTGGTGTATTTGATGAGGCATTTGGTGTAATTGATGAGGTGTGTGGTGTATTTGATGAGGTGTGTGGTGTATTTTATGAGGTGTTTGGTGTATTTGATGAGGTGTGTGGTGTATTTGATGCGGTGTGTGGTGCATTTGATGAGGTGTTTGGTGTATTTGATGAGGTGTGTGGTGTATTTGATGAGGTGTGCGGTGTATTTGATGAGGTGTGTGGTGTATTTGATGAGGTGTTTGGTGTAATTGATGAGGCATTTGGTGTATTTGATGAGGCATTTGGTGTAATTGATGAGGTGTTTGGTGTATTTGATGCGGTGTGTGGTGCATTTGATGTGGTGTGTGGTGTATTTGATAAGGTGTGTGCTGTATTTGATGAGGTGTGTGGTGTATTTGATGCGGTGTGTGGTGCATTTGATGAGGTGTTTGGTGTATTTGATGTGGTGTGTGGTGCATTTGATGAGGTGTGTGGTGTATTTGATGAGGTGTGTGGTGTATTTGATGAGGTGTGTGGTGTATTTGATGATTTGTTTGGGGCATTTGATGAGGCGTTTGGTGTATTTCATGATTTGTTTGGTGTATTTGATGAGGTGTGTGGTGTATTTGATGAGGCGTTTGCTGTACTTGATGAGGTGTGTGGTGTATTTGATGAGGTGTTTGGCGTATTTGATGAGGTGTGTGGTGTATTTGATGAAGTGTGTGGTGTATTTGATGAGGCGTTTGGGGTAATTGATGAGGCATTTGGTGTAATTGATGAGGTGTTTGGTGTAATTGATGAGGTGTTTGGTGTATTTGATGAGGTGTGTGGTGTATTTGATGAGATGTTTGGTGTATTGGATGAGGTGTGTGGTGTATTTGATGAGGTGTGTGGTGTATTTGATGTGGTGTGTGGTGTATTTGATGAGGTGTGTGGTGTATTTGATGAGGTGTTTGGTGTATTTGATGTGGTGTGTGGTGTATTTGATGAGGTGTTTGGTGTATTTGATGAGGTGTTTGGTGTTTTTGATGAGGTGTGTGGTGTGTTTGCTGAGGTGCTTGGTGTATTTGATGAGGTGTGTGGTATATTTGATGCGGTGTGTGGTGTATTTGATGAGGTGTTTGGTGTATTTGATGAGGTGTTTGGTGTATTTGATGTGGTGTGTGGTGTATTTGATGAGGTGTTTGGTGTATTTGATGAGGTGTGTGGTGTGTTTGCTGAGGTGCTTGGTGTATTTGATGAGGTGTGTGGTGTATTTGATGTGGTGTGTGGTGTATTTGATAAGGTGTGTGCTGTATTTGATGAGGTGTGTGGTGTATTTGATGCGGTGTGTGGTGCATTTGATGAGGTGTTTGGTGTATTTGATGTGGTGTGTGGTGCATTTGATGAGGTGTGTGGTGTATTTGATGAGGTGTGTGGTGTATTTGATGAGGTGTGTGGTGTATTTGATGATTTGTTTGGGGCATTTGATGAGGCGTTTGGTGTATTTCATGATTTGTTTGGTGTATTTGATGAGGTGTGTGGTGTATTTGATGAGGCGTTTGCTGTACTTGATGAGGTGTGTGGTGTATTTGATGAGGTGTTTGGCGTATTTGATGAGGTGTGTGGTGTATTTGATGAAGTGTGTGGTGTATTTGATGAGGCGTTTGGGGTAATTGATGAGGCATTTGGTGTAATTGATGAGGTGTTTGGTGTAATTGATGAGGTGTTTGGTGTATTTGATGAGGTGTGTGGTGTATTTGATGAGATGTTTGGTGTATTGGATGAGGTGTGTGGTTTATTTGATGAGGTGTGTGGTGTATTTGATGTGGTGTGTGGTGTATTTGATGAGGTGTGTGGTGTATTTGATGAGGTGTTTGGTGTATTTGATGTGGTGTGTGGTGTATTTGATGAGGTGTTTGGTGTTTTTGATGAGGTGTGTGGTGTGTTTGCTGAGGTGCTTGGTGTATTTGATGAGGTGTGTGGTATATTTGATGCGGTGTGTGGTGTATTTGATGAGGTGTTTGGTGTATTTGATGAGGTGTTTGGTGTATTTGATGTGGTGTGTGGTGTATTTGATGAGGTGTTTGGTGTATTTGATGAGGTGTGTGGTGTGTTTGCTGAGGTGCTTGGTGTATTTGATGAGGTGTGTGGTGTATTTGATGTGGTGTGTGGTGCATTTGATGAGGTGTTTGGTGTATTTGATGTGGTGTGTGGTGTAATTGATGAGGCATTTGGTGTATTTAATGAGGCATTTGGTGTAATTGATGAGGTGTGTGGTGTATTTGATGAGGTGTGTGGTGTATTTTATGAGGTGTTTGGTGTATTTGATGAGGTGTGTGGTGTATTTGATGCGGTGTGTGGTGCATTTGATGAGGTGTTTGGTGTATTTGATGAGGTGTGTGGTGTATTTGATGAGGTGTGCGGTGTATTTGATGAGGTGTGTGGTGTATTTGATGAGGTGTTTGCTGTAATTGATGAGGCATTTGGTGTATTTGATGAGGCATTTGGTGTAATTGATGAGGTGTTTGGTGTATTTGATGCGGTGTGTGGTGCATTTGATGTGGTGTGTGGTGTATTTGATGAGGTGTGTGGTGTATATGATGAGGTGTGTGGTGTATTTGATGCGGTGTGTGGTGTATTTGATGCTGTGTGTGGTGTATTTGATGAGGTGTGTGGTGTATATGATGAGGTGTGTGGTGTATATGATGTGGTGTGTGGTGTATTTGATGAGGTGTGTGGTGTATTTGATGCGGTGTGTGGTGTATTTGATGCGGTGTGTGGTGTATTTGATGAGGTTTGTGGTGTATTCGATGAGGTATTTGGTGTATTTGATGATGTGTGTGGTGTATTTGATGCGGTGTGTGGTGTATTTGATGAGGTTTGTGGTGTATTCGATGAGGTATTTGGTGTATTTGATGATGTGTGTGATGTATATGATGAGGTGTGTGGTGTATTTGATGCGGTGTGTGGTGTATTTGATGAGGTGTGTGGTGTATTTGATGAGGCGTCTGGTATATTTGATGAGGTGTGTGTGTATTTGATGAGGTGTTTGGTGTATATGATGAGGTGTGTGGTATATTTGATGCGGTGTGTGGTGTATATGATGAGGTGTGTGGTGTATATGATGAGGTGTTTGGTGTATTTGATGTGGTGTGTGGTGTATTTGATAAGGTGTGTGCTGTATTTGATGAGGTGTGTGGTGTATTTGATGCGGTGTGTGGTGCATTTGATGAGGTGTTTGGTGTATTTGATGTGGTGTGTGGTGCATTTGATGAGATCTGTGGTGTATTTGATGAGGTGTTTGGTGTATTTGATGCGGTGTGTGGTGTATTTGATGAGGTATGTGGTGTATTTGATGATTTGTTTGGGGCATTTGATGAGGCGTTTGGTGTATTTCATGATTTGTTTGGTGTATTTGATGAGGTGTGTGGAGTATCTGATGAGGTGTTTGGTGTACTTGATGAGGTGTGTGGTGTATTTGATGAGGTGTTTGGCGTATTTGATGAGGTGTGTGGTGTATTTGATGAAGTGTGTGGTGTATTTGATAAGGCGTTTGGGGTAATTGATGAGGCATTTGGTGTAATTGATGAGGTGTTTGGTGTAATTGATGAGGTGTTTGGTGTATTTGATGAGGTGTGTGGTGTATTTGATGAGATGTTTGGTGTATTGGATGAGGTGTGTGGTGTATTTGATGAGGTGTGTGGTGTATTTGATGTGGTGTGTGGTGTATTTGATGAGGTGTGTGGTGTATTTGATGAGGTGTTTGGTGTATTTGATGTGGTGTGTGGTGTATTTGATAAGGTGTGTGCTGTATTTGATGAGGTGTTTGGTGTTTTTGATGAGGTGTGTGGTGTGTTTGCTGAGGTGCTTGGTGTATTTGATGAGGTGTGTGGTATATTTGATGCGGTGTGTGGTGTATTTGATGAGGTGTTTGGTGTATTTGATGAGGTGTTTGGTGTATTTGATGTGGTGTGTGGTGTACTTGATAAGGTGTGTGCTGTATTTGATGAGGTGTTTGGTGTATTTGATGAGGTGTGTGGTGTGTTTGCTGAGGTGCTTGGTGTATTTGATGAGGTGTGTGGTGTATTTGATGTGGTGTGTGGTGCATTTGATGAGGTGTTTGGTGTATTTGATGTGGTGTGTGGTGTAATTGATGAGGCATTTGGTGTATTTGATGAGGCATTTGGTGTAATTGATGAGGTGTGTGGTGTATTTGATGAGGTGTGTGGTGTATTTTATGAGGTGTTTGGTGTATTTGATGAGGTGTGTGGTGTATTTGATGCGGTGTGTGGTGCATTTGATGAGGTGTTTGGTGTATTTGATGAGGTGTGTGGTGTATTTGATGAGGTGTGTGGTGTATTTGATGAGGTGTGTGGTGTATTTTATGAGGTGTTTGGTGTATTTGATGAGGTGTGTGGTGTATTTGATGAGGTGTTTGGTGTAATTGATGAGGCATTTGGTGTATTTGATGAGGCATTTGGTGTAATTGATGAGGTGTTTGGTGTATTTGATGCGGTGTGTGGTGCATTTGATGTGGTGTGTGGTGTATTTGATGAGGTGTGTGGTGTATATGATGAGGTGTGTGGTGTATTTGATGCGGTGTGTGGTGTATTTGATGCTGTGTGTGGTGTATTTGATGAGGTGTGTGGTGTATATGATGAGGTGTGTGGTGTATATGATGTGGTGTGTGGTGTATTTGATGTGGTGTGTGGTGTATTTGATGAGGCGTGTGGTGTATTTGATGAGGTGTGTGGTGTATATGATGAGGTGTGTGGTGTATTTGATGAGGTGTGTGGTATATTTGATGAGGTGTGTGGTGTATTTGATGCGGTGTGTGGTGTATTTGATGCGGTGTGTGGTGTATTTGATGCGGTGTGTGGTGTATTTGATGAGGTTTGTGGTGTATTCGATGAGGTATTTGGTGTATTTGATGATGTGTGTGATGTATATGATGAGGTGTGTGGTGTATTTGATGCGGTGTGTGGTGTATTTGATGAGGTGTGTGGTGTATTTGATGAGGCGTCTGGTATATTTGATGAGGTGTGTGTGTATTTGATGAGGTGTTTGGTGTATATGATGAGGTGTGTGGTGTATATGATGAGGTGTGTGGTATATTTGATGAGGTGTCTGGTGTATAATGAGGTGTGTGGTGTATATGATGAGGTGTGTGGTGTATTTGATGAGGCACTTGGTGTATTTGATGAGGTGTGTGGTGTATTTGATGAGGTGTGTGGTGTATTTGATGCGGTGTGTGGTGCATTTGATGAGGTGTTTGGTGTATTTGATGAGGTGTGTGGTGTATTTGATGCGGTGTGTGGTGTATTTGATGAGGTGTTTGGTGTATTTGATGCGGTGTGTGGTGTATTGGATGTGGTGTGTGGTGAATTTGATGAGGTATGTGGTGTATTTGATGATTTGTTTGGTGCATTTGATGAGGCGTTTGGTGTATTTGATGATTTGTTTGGTGTATTTGATGCGGTGTGTGGTGTATTTGATGAGGTGTTTGGTGTATTTGATGAGGTGTGTGGTGTATTTCATGCGGTGTGTGGTGTATATGATGAGGTGTGTGGTGTATTTGATGAGGTGTGTGGTGTATTTGATGAGGCGTTTGGTGTATTTGATGAGGCACTTGGTGTATTTGATGAGGTGTGTGGTGTATTTGATGAGGTGTGTGGTGTATTTGATGCGGTGTGTGGTGCATTTGATGAGGTGTTTGGTGTATTTGATGAGGTGTTTGGTGTATTTGATGCGGTGTCTGGTGTATATGATGAGGTGTGTGGTGTATATGATGAGGTGTGTGGTGTATTTGATGAGGCACTTGGTGTATTTGATGAGGTGTGTGGTGTATTTGATGAGGTGTGTGGTGTATTTGATGCGGTGTGTGGTGTATTTGATGAGGTGTTTGGTGTATTTGATGAGGTGTGTGGTGTATTTCATGCGGTGTGTGGTGTATATGATGAGGTGTGTGGTGTATTTGATGAGGTGTGTGGTGTATTTGATGAGGCGTTTGGTGTAATTGATGAGGCATTTGGTGTATTTGATGAGGCATTTGGTGTAATTGATGAGGTGTTTGGTGTATTTGATGAGGTATGTGGTGTATTTATGAGGTGTGTGGTGTATTTGATGAGGTGTTTGGTGTATTTGATGAGGTGTGTGGTGTATTTGATGAAACGTTTGGTGTAATTGATGAGGCATTTGGTGTATTTGATGAGGCGTTTGGTGTATTTGATGAGGTGTGTGGTGTATTCGATGAGGTGTGTGGTGTATGTGATGAGGTGTGTGGTGTATGTGATGAGGTGTTTGGTGTATTTGATGTGGTGTGTGGTGTATTTGATAAGGTGTGTGCTGTATTTGATGAGGTGTGTGGTGTATTTGATGCGGTGTGTGGTGCATTTGATGAGGTGTTTGGTGTATTTGATGTGGTGTGTGGTGCATTTCATGAGATCTGTGGTGTATTTGATGAGGTGTGTGGTGCGTTTGATGCGGTGTGTGGTGCATTTGATGAGGTGTTTGGTGTATTTGATGAGGTGTGTGGTGTATTTGATGAGGTGTGTGGTGTATTTGATGAGGTGTTTGGTGTAATTGATGAGGCATTTGGTGTATTTGATGAGGCATTTGGTGTAATTGATGAGGTGTTTGGTGTATTTGATGCGGTGTGTGGTGCATTTGATGCGGTGTGTGGTGTATATGATGAGGTGTGTGGTGTATTTGATGCGGTGTGTGGTGTATTTGATGCTGTGTGTGGTGTATTTGATGAGGTGTGTGGTGTATATGATGAGGTGTGTGGTGTATTTGATGCGGTGTGTGGTGTATTTGATGCTGTGTGTGGTGTATTTGATGCTGTGTGTGGTGTATTTGATGAGGTGTGTGGTGTATATGATGAGGTGTGTGGTGTATTTGATGAGGTGTGTGGTGTATTTGATGAGGTGTGTGGTGTATATGATGAGGTGTGTGGTGTATTTGATGAGGTGTGTGGTGTATTTGATGAGGTGTGTGGTGTATTTGATGCGGTGTGTGGTGTATTTGATGCGGTGTGTGGTATATTTGATGAGGTTTGTGGTGTATTCGATGAGGTATTTGGTGTATTTGATGATGTGTGTGATGTATATGATGAGGTGTGTGGTGTATTTGATGAGGTGTGTGGTGTATTTGATGAGGCGTCTGGTATATTTGATGAGGTGTGTGTGTATTTGATGAGGTGTTTGGTGTATATGATGAGGTGTGTGGTGTATATGATGAGGTGTGTGGTATATTTGATGAGGTGTTTGGTGTATATGATGAGGTGTGTGGTGTATTTGATGAGGCATTTGGTGTATTTGATGAGGTGTGTGGTGTAGTTGATGAGGTGTGTGGTGTATTTGATGAGGTGTGTGGTGTATTTGATGCGGTGTGTGGTGCATTTGATGAGGTGTTTGGTGTATTTGATGAGGTGTGTGGTGTATTTGATGCGGTGTGTGGTGTATTTGATGAGGTGTTTGGTGTATTTGATGCGGTGTGTGGTGTATTTGATGTGGTGTGTGGTGCATTTGATGAGGTGTGTGGTGTATTTGATGATTTGTGTGGTGTATTTGATGAGGTGTGTGGTGTATTTGATGAGGTGTGTGGTGTATTTGATGAGGTGTTTGGTGTATTTGATGAGGTGTGTGGTGTATTGATGAGGTGTGTGGTGTATTTGATGAGGTGTTTGGTGTATTTGATGAGGTGTGTGGTGTATTTGATGAAACGTTTGGTGTAATTGATGTGGTGTGTAGTGTATTTGATGAGGTGTGTGCTGTATTTGATGAGGTGTGTGGTGTATTTGATGCGGTGTGTGGTGCATTTGATGAGGTGTTTGGTGTATTTGATGTGGTGTGTGGTGCATTTGATGAGATCTGTGGTGTATTTGATGAGGTGTTTGGTGTATTTGATGAGGTGTGTGGTGTATTGGATGAGGTGTGTGGTGTATTTAATGAGGTGTGTGGTGTATTTGATGTGGTGTGTGGTGTATTTGATGAGGTGTGTGGTGCATTTGATGAGGTGTTTGGTGTATTTGATGATTTGTTTGGTGTATTTGATGAAGTGTGTGGTGTATTTGATGAGGCGTTTGGTGTAATTGATGAGGTGTGTGGTGTATTTGATGAGGTGTGTGGTGTATTTGATGAGGTGTGTGGTGTATTTGATGAGGTGTGTGGTGTATTGGATGAGGTGTGTGGTGTATTTAATGAGGTGTGTGGTGTATTTGATGTGGTGTGTGGTGTATTTGATGAGGTGTGTGGTGCATTTGATGAGGTGTTTGGTGTATTTGATGATTTGTTTGGTGTATTTGATGAAGTGTGTGGTGTATTTGATGAGGCGTTTGGTGTAATTGATGAGGTGTGTGGTGTATTTGATGAGGTGTGTGGTGTATTTGATGAGGTGTGTGGTGTATTTGATGAGGTGTGTGGTGTATTGGATGAGGTGTGTGGTGTATTTAATGAGGTGTGTGGTGTATTTGATGTGGTGTGTGGTGTATTTGATGAGGTGTGTGGTGCATTTGATGAGGTGTTTGGTGTATTTGATGATTTGTTTGGTGTATTTGATGAAGTGTGTGGTGTATTTGATGAGGCGTTTGGTGTAATTGATGAGGTGTGTGGTGTATTTGATGAGGTGTGTGGTGTATTTGATGAGGTGTGTGGTGTATTTGATGAGGTGTTTGGTGTATTTGATGTGGTGTGTGGTGTATTTGATAAGGTGTGTGCTGTATTTGATGAGGTGTTTGGTGTATTTGATGAGGTGTGTGGTGTGTTTGCTGAGGTGCTTGGTGTATTTGATGAGGTGTGTGGTATATTTGATGCGGTGTGTGGTGTATTTGATGAGGTGTTTGGTGTATTTGATGAGGTGTGTGGTGTATTTGATGCGGTGTGTGGTGCATTTGATGAGGTGTTTGGTGTATTTGATGTGGTGTGTGGTGCATTTGATGCGGTGTGTGGTGTATTTGATGAGGTGTTTGGTGTATTTGATGAGGCGTTTGGTGTAATTGATGAGGCATTTGGTGTATTTGATGAGGCATTTGGTGGAATTTGTGAGGTGTGTGGTGCATTTGATGCGGTGTGTGGTGCATTTGATGAGGTGTGTGGTGCATTTGATGAGGTGTGTGGTGTATATGATGAGGTGTGTGGTGTATTTGATGAGGTGTTTGGTGTATTTGATGTGGTGTGTGGTGTTTTTGATGAGGCATTTGGTGTAATTGATGAGGCATTTGGTGTATTTGATGAGGCATTTGGTGTAATTGATGAGGTGTTTGGTGTATTTGATGAGGTGTGTGGTGCATTTGATTAGGCATTTGGTGTAATTGATGAGGCGTTTGGTGTAATTGATGAGGCATTTGGTGTATTTGATGAGGCATTTGGTGTAATTGATGAGGCATTTAGTGTAATTGATGAGGTGTTTGGTGTATTTGAGGAATTTGGTGTAATTGATGAGGCATTTGGTGTATTTGATGAGGCATTTAGTGTAATTGATGAGGTGTTATGGTGTATTTGATGAGGTGTGTGGTGTATTTGATGTGTGGTGTGGTGTATTTGATGAGGTGTGTGGTGTATTTGATGAGGTGTTTCGTGTATTCGATGAGGTGTGTGGTGTATTTGATGAGGTGTTTCGTGTATTCGATGAGGTGTGTGGTGCGTTGAATGATTGTGGAGTATCTGATGAGGTGTGTGGTGTATTTGATGAGGCGTTTGGTGTATTTGATGAGGCATTTGGTGTATTTGATGAGATGTGTGGTGTATTTGATGAGGTGTGTGGTGTATATGATGCGGTGTGTGGTGTATTTGATGAGGTGTGTGGTATATATGATGTGGTGTGTGGTGTATTTGATGAGGTGTGTGGTGTATTTGATGTGGTGTGTGGTGTATGTAAGGAGCTATTCCGTGTGTCTAAGTGCGTTCTCACTGATAATTTCCAAAGTGTCAGGACAATCTCACTCGTTCTGTTGGTGAGTTTGATAGGGGATGTGGAATCCTTGTCTCAGCGAATTTACTACGTGTTGTGAGGCTGTCAGGGACTGTCGACTTAAAGGGAGAATCATCACAATTCTGTTAAAACACACTCCCGAACTTGCTCGGCTAAAACGCTGACAACCAATTATTTCTGAAACCCAGCACCAATTATGAAAATCCAATTGAGTCGTGACATCTGGTGAATGTGGGGGTTTCTGGGTCTCATCTTTCAAACAAAGACTTTCATTTCCATATGAGCATTCAGTACCTCGTGATATTCCAGAACTCTTTCCAAACAAGGAAGTAATTTTTCACACAGGCGGTGTTGGTAAGGAACGAATACAACAGGAAATTCTAATGAAGGTGGTTGTTCACACAGAGAAGACAATAACTACATGCCTTTGTGATTGTTAATATCAGGATCCATTTCTCTGTCTACTGTTCCAACAGTCAGACAGCACAGGATGAGGCTATTCGTTCCATTGTGTCCCTGCCAGCTCTTTCAAAGTCTCTCCAATTATCCCTAGACCTGTCTTGGAATCCTATCCCCCAATTCCAAAGGACTTTAATTTGATATGATGGGCTGAACGGCCTTCTCTGAGCTGTAAGTTTCTGGGATTCCCTCAGGTTTTCCCCTTTGGAAGGGAGGTTATTCGAGGCTGGGATTATAATCTGAACATTCACTCTGGAATCTCACAGTCCATTCCCTGGAACACTGTGAGGGAACAGCGACCTGAGACCAGGGTTCCCGCTGGGGCTGTGGACGTCCTCCTCATTAACCCAGACCCTGACCAATATCTCCCTCCCTACCCACTCCCCCCACCCTCCCTCCATTAACCCGGACCCCGAACAATATCTCCCTCCCTACGCACTCCCTCCTCTCTCCATTAACCTGAACCCTGGCCAATATCCCCCTCCCCCACCACCCACCACCCCCCCCCCCACCCCGGACAATTGTCTGGATATTCACCCTGATCCGGCTCGATTCTCCTGGAGCAGAATCCCTAATGGAGCGATTCCCTCTGGGAATGTCATGAACTGAGAGACAAGAGGATCGAAGTATGATTTCATCTTGTTGTTGCAATGACTGACTGACCCCTGACCCTCTCATCAATCAATAGATTTTTCTGTTTGAGTGATGAGATCTCAGTTCCATTTCCTGTCTGTCTCCCGTTGACCCTCCTCTGTTTTACCCCTCCCCCTCCCTGCCACACATTTAATATCGAACAGAACGAGAGACGGACAATAAGGCCCAGGGTTCAAGACCCAGGCCAACAAATAAATCAGTCTGAAAATCGCAGAGCAACCCAGAGGGAGTGCTGCACTGTCAGAGGGTCAGTACTGAGGGAGTGACACACTCTCAGAGGGTCAGTGCTGAGGGAGTGTCGCACTGTCAGAGGGTCAGTGCTGAGGGAGTGCCGCACTGTCGGAGGGTCAGTGCTGAGGGAGTGCTGCACTGTCGGAGGGTCAGTACTGAGGGAGTGCCACACTCTCAGAGGGTCAGTGCTGAGGGAGTGTCGCACTGTCAGAGGGTCAGTGCTGAGGGAGTGCCGCACTGTCGGAGGGTCAGTGCTGAGGGAGGGCCGCACTGATGAGGGTCAGTACTGAGGGAGTGCAGCACTGTCAGAGGGTCAGTACTGAGGGAGTGCTGCACTGTAAGAGGGTCAGTGCTGAGGGAGTGCAGCACTGTCAGAGGGTCAGTGCTGAGGGAGTGCAGCACTGTCAGAGGGTCAGTACTGAGGGAGTGCTGCACTGACAGAGGGTCAGTGCTGAGAGAGTGGGCACTGTCAGAGGGTCAGTGCTGAGTGAGTGCTGCATTGTCAGAGGGTCTGTACTGAGGGAGTGCAGCACTGTCAGAGGGTCAGTGCTGAGGGAGTGCCGCACTGTCAGAGGGTCAGTGCTGAGGGTGTGCCGCACTGTCAGAGGGTCAGTGCTGAGGGAGTGCTGCACTGTCAGAGGGTTAGTACTGAGGGAGTGCTGCACTGTCGGAGGGTCAGTACTGAGGGAGTGCTGCACTGTCAGAGGGTTACATCCTGAGACACTGCTCATCCTGCCCTGGGGATTGATCTGTGTTTTTCAGGATGTGGAAGATCTCGTTATGCTTCCCCATCCGATATCTCCCCCTCTTCCTGGTGAACAGCAGCGTTCTCACTGCCCCTCTGTCCGTGTGGAGACAAAAACAATGTCTTCATTCAGAACGCTACCTTGTCATTCTCTCTGCACACACACTGTCTCCTCTCAGGCCTCTTCCCTGAATGTTTCTGACGTTAAGCTCTTGATCCTGATGTGTCAATAAACAGTGTTTGTTTCTCATTGGCTTTAATTGCTAACATTTGTTCCTTTCATCATCTTTCTTCCTGAACCCCCCTGGCCAGTGTATTAGACCATAGACCATAAATATCGGAGCAGAATTGGGCTATTCAACCCATTGAATCTGCTTCACCATTTGATCATGGCTGATATATTTCTCAATCTCATTCTCCTGCCATCTCCCATTCACCCGTGATCCCGTCCTGATCAGGAACCTATCTATCTCAGTCTTAAATATACTCAGTGACTTGGCCTCCCCAGCCCATTGAGGCAATGAGTTCCACAGATTCCCCACCTTCTGGCTGAAGAGATTCATCCTTAGCTCAGTTCTAAAGAGTCATCCCTTCACCCTGAGGCCGTGCCCTTGGGTCCAATCTCTCCAACCGGTGGAAACATGTTCTCCATGTTTACTCTATCCAGGCCTCTCAGAATTCTCTAAGTTTCAATCAGATCCCCCACTGTCTCAGTACTCCATCGAGTACAGACCCAGTGTCCTCAAATTCTCTTCATATGACAAGCCCTTTATCCCTGGGATCATTGTTATGAATCTCGTCTGGACCCCCTCCAACAGCAGCTCATTCTTTCATAGATATGGGGCCCAAAACTGCTCCCAACCTTCAAATGAAGTCTGACCAGAGTCTCATACAGCCTCAGCAATACATCTCTGCTCTTGTAGTCTCGCCCTCTTGAAATCAGTGTGAACATTGCACTTGCTTTCCTAACTGCCAACTGAACCTGCATGTTAGAGTCATAGAGATGTACAACACAGAAACAGACCCTTCGGTCCAACTTGTCCACGCCTACCATATACCTAACTTAGCCTAGTCCCATTTGCCAGCACTTGGCCCATATCCCTCCAAAACCTTCCTAATCATATACCCATCCAAATGCCTTTTAAATGTTGCAATTGTACCAGCCTCCACCACATCCTCTGGCAGCTCATTCCATACACGTACCACCCTCTGTGTGAAAAAGTTGCCCCTTAGGTCCCTTTTAAATCTTTCCTTTCTCACCTTAAACCTATGGCCTCTAGTTCTGGACTCCCCCACCCCCAGGGGAAAGACCGTTGCTATTTACCTTATCCATGACCCTCATGATTTAATAAACAGAGAATCCTGAACTAGGACTTAGTCACTTTGTGTTTCAGATTTCTAAGGACTTTTCCCATTTAGAAAATAGTCTGTGCCTCTATTCTTCCTTTCAAAGTGCATGACCTCACACTTTCCCACATTATATTCCATCTGCCACTTCTTTGCCATCTCTCCCAACCTGTCCAAGTCCTTCTGCAGTCTCCCCAATTCCTCAACACTACCCGTCCCTCCACCTACCTCTGTCTCATCTGCAAACTTACCAACAACATTCTCAGTTCCTCCATCCAGATCGTTAATACATAACGGGAACAGTTGTGATCCCAACACTGCCCTCGGTGGAACTCCACTAGTCACCAGCTGCCATCCTGAAAGAGACCCCTTTATCCCCACTCTCTGCCTTCTGCCAGTCAGCCAATTCCTATTGATGCCAGTACCTTCCCCCTAACACCACGAGCTCTCATCTTATTTCACAGCTTCCTGAGCAGTGCCTTGTCAAAGGCCTTTTGGAAATCCAATACGATCACACCCACTGACTCCCCTTTGTCTAACTCACTTGTTACCTTCTTAAAGAATTTGAACAATGTGTTGGGTGTGAGCTCCTGTCGATGAAGCCGTGCTGATTGAAGTGAAACATTTTCACTGTCCTGAGTCTCCATGAGCTGGGGACACTCAGCAGACCAGGCTGGGGAGAAGTCACTTTATTGGACAGATTTCATTTGAGGGAAGGCCCCTGTTAGGGAAGGAAGGTTTAAGAATGGACACTGCCTGTTTAGTGAAAGCTGATAGAGATTGAGGAGGATGGATTTACACAGGATCTCATCAATAGTGTGAAGCGAGCTGACTGCATGGTGAAAATTTGCTGTAAATTCTCATTCCATCCCCATCCTGCTTTCTGATCTCTGAAACCTCCCCCTGGTCTTCTCATTATTGAAATGTTTAGACACAAACACCAGGTGCAGAGTGCTGGCTTTCATTAACTTGAACAAACATTCATTTCTGCCAGCTCACATTCTTTGTAATTAAATTCCAACGCTGCAAATCCCATCGAGCTCCCTGGCAAGATGTTGACTTAAACCTGTCGTTTCGTTATTAAATCAATTCTGGGGGGTGTGGGCATCATTGGCAGGGCTAGTTTTTGTCACCCAGAGAAGATGGAGCTGACCTTTTCGATATAAGGAACGTTGTTGTATTGCCATAGTTTTACCAGACCAAAGGGCTGCTCTCTCATTAGAGACAGAGAGATGGCTGATGCTGGTTTAACCTGAGGGTCACCATGCCTCAGGACAGGGGACAGATTGAGAAGGAGATTTTGGATTAGTGGTGCTGGAAGAGCACAGCAGTTCAGGCAGCATCCAACAAGCAGCGAAATCAATGTTTCGGGCAAAAGCCCTTCATCAGGAATAAAGGCAGTGAGCCTGAAGCATGGAGAGATAAGCTAGAGGAGGGTGGGGGTGGGGAGAGAGTAGCATAGAGTACAATGGGTGAGTGGGGGAGGGGATGAAGGTGATAGGTCAAGGAGGAGAGGGTGGAGTGGATAGGTGGAAAAGGAGATAGGCAGGTAGGACAAGTCCGGACAAGTTATGGGGACAGTTACTGAGCTGGAAGTTTAGAACTAGGGTGAGGTGAGGGAAGGGGAAATGAGGAAACTGTTGAAGTCCACATTGATGCCCTGGGGTTGAAGTGTTCTGAGGTGGAAGATGAGGCGTTCTTCCTCCAGGCGTCTGGTGGTGAGGGAGCGGCGGTGAAGGAGTGAGAAGGAGAGCCCTTCATGGTAATCTCAGCTGGTGATGGGCATTAAACCCACAGTGTTAGCATCACAAATCAACTGTCCAGCCAACTGAGCTAACCTAACCACTATGTACAAAACAGGAACAACTTGAACCGAGTAATGCTGCATACGGTGGAGCGATTGGAAAGAGATGTCAGTTGGAGCAAGACAAACTGCAATGGGATGTGAAGGGATGGAGCAGGGGGAATGGAAGCAGAAACTGAACAGGAGAAACCGCAGCTGAACAACAGGCCATCTTTCCAAGGGAGAGAAGTTTCAGAAACACAGGAACATTCCAACAAGAGGGAAGGTGAAGGAGGAAGGTGAGGGAGTGAAAAGCAGGCTGCCTGGGATAAACAAAAACAGAGGAAGGAGGATGTATTCAATTCTTCAAGCAGGAACCTCGTCAAATGTAACAAGGTGCAAAGAAAATGAAGAGGAAAATAAGGCTAGTACAGAGAGAAAATCAGAATCGAATGGTCATTAACATTAAAAAAACCCCAAGACTAGCCAGCAGTTTGTGAATAGTCAGTGGGTGATCTACACAACTGCCCAGGTTCTGAAAGGGAGCTGTACAGGGAGGTAAGGTTGGATAGAGGCACATGGACTACTCTCCTTCATTGGTAAAGGGAGAGAATACAAAGGTCAGGATACAGTGCTGAAACTGTCTCAGAGACTGGTGAGGTCAGAATTGGAGTATTGTGCGCAGTTCTGGTCACCACATTATAGGAAGGATACAATCACTATGAGGGAGAGAGAGAGAGAAGGTTTACTGGAATGTTGCCAGGGCTGGAGAATTGTAACTGTGACGAGAGATTGGAGGGGTTTGGGGTGTTTTCCTTGCAATAGAGAAAGCTGAGGGGTGAAGTCATCGCGGTATCCAACATTGTGAGGGACAGAGACCGATTAGACAGGAGGAATCTGTTTCCCTCGGCAGAGGGTTCAAAAACCATTGGGTCATGAATTCAAATGAAGTGGCAGAAGGATCAGAGGGACATGAGGAACACCTTTTTCCACAGAGAGTGGTGGGTGGCTGGAATTCACTGCATGAGTTGGTGATGGAGGCAGAGACCAGAAACACTTGCTAAGATTTGCACCTTCAGTGCTGTAAGCTGCAGGACTATGGGCCGTGTGCAGGAAGATGGGATTAGAAAGTGCATCTGGGTGTCTTTGGGTCAGCACGGACAAGCTGGGCCGAATGGCCACCTTCTACACTGTATCATTTCTGTGGTTCAATGGGTCAATTTGAGACAAAGAGGGTGATGCATGTTTCAAGGCACAGGGCAGCGCTGGAATATTTAATGAGCACTTTTTGCAAACTCATTCTCTGATGACATTAATGACTTGATGTTCCTCATTTGAATTAATTTCTCAATTATTTCTATTTTTACAATGTCGTAGTATCTTCCACAAGACAAATGCAATGTATTGGTTTATATCTCTCCTGCTCCCTCTTGCTCAAGAGAATTTTTCCCATTTCAATCTCAAAAAGAGACAATATTTATTACCTCTATCGATATCTTGATAAAATTTCCAGCCATCTGGTTTACTTTCTGAGCTGGTTTACTTGATATGAGCTGGTTTTCTGTTCTCATCCATGTCTGGTCATTCTTTGCTGATTTCTAAAACACACAAAATCCTTATGAACATTCTTTCAAATATTGAAATCCTCTCCGTTTAATCCAATACATGGCTTCACTACTTTAGGCACCACAGATTGACCTGTTTCCCTGCAGCGTTTGGTTTTCAGCGTAATGTGTTTGAACGGATCATTTTAAGTAATTTGTTTAAAATTTACTTCTTGCTGTATCTGCTCGTCTATTTATCCAATCAGACTATGCCAGTTTTCCCCGCCAAACCCAATAATCTTATTTGGGACTGAATGAGAACACAGTGCTCCTCTAAGGGCTCTTCCCAGAGAATGGTTTACTCCCAGGTTAGGAAACAAACTCCCTCAGCGCAGAACACAAAATCTGAGATATTTTATTGTGAAATGGGTTCACAATTATTATCCCAGGAAACTGTCACACGACATCAAACAAATTCATCTTCCTTAGGCAGTGTGGCACTCCCTCAGCACTGATCCTCTGACAGTGCAGCACTCCCTCAACACTGACCCTCCGACAGTGCAGCACTCCCTCAACACTGACCCTCCGACAGTGCAGCACTCCCTCAGCATTGACCCTCTGACAGTGCAGCACTCCCTCAGCACTGACCCTCTGACAGTGTGACACTGCCTCAGCACTGACCCTCCGACAGTGCAGCACTCCCTCAGTACTGACCCTCTGACAGTGTGGCACTCCCTCAACACAGACCCTCTGACAGTACAGCACTCCCTCAACACTGACCCTCTGACAGTGTGGCACTCCCTCAGCACTGACCCTCTGACAGTGCGGCACACCCTCAGCACTGACCCTCCGACAGTGTGGCATTCCCTCAGTACTGACCCTCCAACAGTGCGGCACTCCCTCAGCACTGACCCTCTGACAGTGCGGCAATCCCTCAACACTGACCCTCTGACAGTGCGGCACTCCCTCAGTACTGACCGTTTGACAGTGTGACACGCCCTCAGCATTGACCCTCTGACAGTGCAGCACTCCCTCAACACTGACCCTCTGACAGTGCGGCACTCCCTCAGCATTGACCCTCTGACAGTGCAGCACTCCCTCAACACTGACCCTCTGACAGTGCGGCACTCCCTCAACACTGACCCTCTGACAGTGCGGCACTCCCTCAGCACTGACCCTCTGACAGTGCGGCACTCCCTCAACACTGACCCTCTGACAGTGCGGCACTCCCTCAACACTGACCCTCTGACAGTGCGGCACTCCCTCAGCACTGAACCTCTGACAGTGCGGCACTCCCTCAGCACTGACCCTCTGACAGTGCAGCACTCCCTCAGCACGGACCCTCTGACAGTGCGGCACTCCCTCAACACTGACCCACTGACAGTGCGGCACTCCCTCAGCACTGACCCACTGACAGTGCGGCACTCCCTCAGCACTGAACCTCTGACAGTGCGGCACTCCCTCAGCACTGACCCTCTGACAGTGCGGCACTCCCTCAACACTGACCCACTGACAGTGCGGCACTCCCTCAGCACTGACCCACTGACAGTGCAGCACTCCCTCAGCACTGACCCTCTGACAGTGTGGCACTCCCTCAACACTGACCCACTGACAGTGCGGCACTCCCTCAGTACTGATCCTCCGACAGTGCAGCACTCCCTCAGCACTGACCCTCTGACAGTGTGGCACTCCCTCAGCACTGACCCACTGACAGTGCAGCACTCCCTCAGCACTGACCCTCTGACAGTGTGGCACTCCCTCAACACTGACCCACTGACAGTGCGGCACTCCCTCAGTACTCACCCTCTGACAGTGTGACATTCCCTCAGCACTGACCCTCTGACAGTGTGACACTCCCTCAGTACTGATCCTCCGACAGTGCAGCACTCCCTCAGCACTGACCCTCTGACAGTGCGGCACTCCCTCAGTACTCACCCTCTGACAGTGTGAGACTCCCTCAGTACTGATCCTCTGACAGTGCAGCACTCCCTCAGCACTGACCCTTCGACAGTGTGACACTCCCTCAGTACTGATCCTCCGACAGTGCGGCACTCCCTCAGCACTGACCCTCTGACAGTGCGGCACTCCCTCAGCACTGCCCCTCTGACAGTGTGGCACTCCCTCAGCACTGACCCTCCGACAGTGCGGCACTCCCTCAGCACTGACCCTCTGACAGTGTAGCACTCCCTCAGCACTGACCCTCTGACAGTGCGGCACTCCCTCAGCACTGACCCTCTGACAGTGTGGCACTCCCTCAACACTGACCCTCTGACAGTGCAGCACTCCCTCAGCACTGACCCTCTGACAGTGCGGCACTCCCTCAGCACTGACACTCTGACACTGCAGCACTCCCTCAGCACTGACCCTCTGACAGTGCGGCACTCCCTCAGTACTCACCCTCTGACAGTGTGAGACTCCCTCAGTACTGATCCTCTGACAGTGCAGCACTCCCTCAGCACTGACCCTTCGACAGTGTGACACTCCCTCAGTACTGATCCTCCGACAGTGCGGCACTCCCTCAGCACTGACCCTCAAACAGTGCGGCACTCCCTCAGCACTGCCCCTCTGACAGTGTGGCACTCCCTCAGCACTGACCCTCCAACAGTGCGGCACTCCCTCAGCACTGACCCTCTGACAGTGTAGCACTCCCTCAGCACTGACCCTCTGACAGTGCGGCACTCCCTCAGCACTGACCCTCTGACAGTGTGGCACTCCCTCAACACTGACCCTCTGACAGTGCAGCACTCCCTCAGCACTGACCCTCTGACAGTGCGGCACTCCCTCAGCACTGACACTCTGACACTGCAGCACTCCCTCAGCACTGAACCTCTGACAGTGCGGCACTCCCTCAGCACTGACCCTCTGACAGTGCAGCACTCCCTCAGCGCTGACCCTCTGACAGTGCAGCACTCCCTCAGTACTGACCCTCTGACAGTGTGGCCCTCTCACTCTCTCTCAGAAAGTGTCTGGTTTCTTGCTGGTGGGAAGTGGCAGGAATTTGCTGGATGGTTTTTTTTGAACATTTACCTTTGTTACTGAACGCTGCAGCAATTAGCTTCATTGAGCAGGGCAGTGCGTCAGTGTCATAGTTCCTGAGAATCACAGGCCCTTCATCACAACACACCTTGTCAATTTCAGGTGGTAACAATTCACTTCCGGAAATTAACGTCAAGTTGGGAATGGGCTGATTCCTGAGATGCTGCTCTCATTCTGCACAGTGACACCGACAAGGCCTGGAATATTAGATTACTTACAGTGTGGAAACAGGCCCTTCGGCCCAACAAGTCCACACCAACCCGCCGAAGCGTAACACACCCATACCCCTACATTTACCCCTTACCTAACACTAGGGGCAATTTAGCACAGCCAATTCACCTGACCTGCACATCTTTGGGAGGAAACCCACGCAGACAGGGGGAGAATGTGCGAATTCCACACAGACAGTGGACTGAGGCGGGAATTGAACCCGGGTCTCTGGCGCTGTGAAGCAGCACTGCTAACCAATGTGCCACCCACAAATATATGCCCATTCGAATGAAATATTTCCCTTTCCTACCCGGGATGTAGCCACAGACAGCACTAACCTCTGCTGGGGATGGATGATACTTCCTTCACATCAATAAAGACCTGCATTTCGATAATACTGAGACAATGTGAAAAACTCATACAGAGATTCGAAGAACAGCAAATAGCGAGTGAATTCTAACGTTCCGGACAGGGTTCTGAATGCATGGGAGCTAGGGAGGGAGGGGGTGTAGGGGCTGGAGGGGGTTACAGAGATAGGGAAGGGGTGTAGGGGCTGGAGGGGGTTACAGAGATAGGGAGGGGGTGTCGGGGCTGGAGGAGGTTACAGAGATAGGGAGGGGGTGTAGGGGTTGGAGGGGGTTACAGAGATAGGGAGGGGGTGTAGGGGCTGGAGGGGGTTACAGAGATAGGGAGGGGGTGTCGGGGCTGGAGGAGGTTACAGAGATAGGGAGGGGGTGTAGGGGCTGGAGGGGGTTACAGAGATAGGGAGGGTGTGTAGGGGCTGGAGGGAGTTACAGAGACAGGGAGGGGGTGTAGTGGCTGGAGGGAGTTACAGAGATAGGGAGGGGTGTAGGGGCTGGAGGGGGTGACAGAGATAGGGTGGGGGTGTAGGGGCTGGAGGGGGTTACAGAGATAGGGAGGGGGTGTAGGGGCTGGAGGGGGTTACAGAGATAGGGAGGGGGTGTAGGGGCTGGAGGGGGTTACAGAGATAGGGAGGGGGTGTAGGGGCTGTAGGAGGTTACAGAGATAGGGAGGGGGATAGAGGCTGCAGTGTGTCTTGTTCGGGAGCAGAGTGGGTGAGGGGTGAGTGGGATTTGCTGAGGGTTCTGTACAAAGCGCAGAGTTTTGGAGAAGCTGACGTTTGTGGTGGGTTGTTCTGAGAGACTGAGCTGGAGAATATTGGAATATGGAGGTGATCCAGTCACAGATTGTTCCGAGGGGAATAATTCAGCAGAAATTGGGGGGAGAAATGTGTGAGAGTTCAGGATTGAGAATCAGAAACAGATGGAGGGTTTGGTGAAGTGAGACAGTGAGAGAGTCTCTGGGTCTGTCCCCACTCTCCCAGTGTGGGATCACATCCCATTCTCCGGAATAATTCCCTTTGAGATTCCTGACTGTTTAAACAACAACATGTTATTGAGTTGTCGGCTGTATCTCTGGGACCTGGGACTGCTCGTTCTATCCAGGGGCAGAGTGATTGAGGAGCTCTTCAGATCTGGAGTGTTGGAGAATTCATTCCGAATTTACACAGCCTCGTGATGCTGTCAGGAATGTTCACTTGATTCCATTTACACAGGCACTTCAGAATAATCTGTTCCAATATGCAGCTTTACCTAATGTCTCCAGTCGATTCTGGGACAATTGTCGATTCATTCATCTCTATTATCTCTGTTTATTGCCACCCTCTCCACCTTTATCACTGACATTGGTTTCATTGATTACTGCAACAGCCCTTTCGACAGAGTCAGCTTGAACAGGGGAGCCTCTGATCAACTCCAAAAGGAGTTTGGGCTGATGCTCTGTTGCTGATGTTGGGGACAGCAGTGTATTATATCCTCAGGATGTCTCGGTCTGTGCCTGAACAGCTCTGAATCTATCGTGGTACACAGAGGTACCATTGATCCAGGTCGCAATAGGGAAGAGATTCTGCTGAGAGAACACAGCAGCTTGGGGCTGAATGACAAAGCAGAATCAGAAAGGTAATGATCTCCAGATGAACCAAGTCCAGGCAGTGGGTCGTGGATGGGGTCAGCTCTGCCCACTACCTGACACTCTTCCTCGGTTATGTCCGAGCCCGGGTGAGCTTGGAGAAGGAGCACGCGGTGTCCATCAATGCCCTTGATGCCTTGAGAGAGAGTTGGGCACCGTGGGGATACAGTGCTTTATCTCCCCCTCTAACTCCATTCAGATGGAGCTCCCTCCCCCTCAGCATTTCCCATTAATTGAGGGATTATGACCAATTGGCACAGAGCCAACAAGATGAAAGAGGTAAACATGTGACTCAATGATTGGTGTGGGAGATAGGGGTTTGAATTCGGGGAGGTTGGCGTCGGTACTGGGGAAGGAGGGGGCTGTCCCAATGGGATGGGTTTCACCTGGATCAGGCTGAGAGCAGAGTCCTGGTGAATGCTATAACTCGGGCGATGGATAGGGCTTTCAACTGAATCGTGGGTGGGTGTGGGGGACGGAGGTGGTCACTGGTGTGGAAAATAATGGAAAGAGCTATAGGAGGGTGGGGAGGGGGGGGTGATGGGCGCAGCAAAGGTTCGAGTTTCCAGAACAAGTCATAGGACAGAGAGAATGGAGAGGGCCAAGTACCTAACTTCAGGCACAGCAGATAAAGGGACAACGATGAGAATGGGGGTCAGTCAATACAGGACAGAGGGTGTTGTACTTAAATATACACAGTGTACAAAACAAGGTCAATACATTATACCGGGAGGCAGGGAGTGGGGAAGTGATGTTGTGAGGATTGAAAAGGCGAGTATTTTTGAAAGAATGAAACCTGTAAAAGTTAATGTTCAGAGAAGTATGGGTGGGTTCATGAAATAACACAGAAAGATAGCATTAGGAAGACAAATAACATGTCGAGTTCATGATGAAGGGGTTAGAGGAAACGGGTGAAGGGGTCTCGGTACACTTGAGCATGGAGTTGGTGAGGATCCAGCAGGATCTCCAGACTGAGGGAAGGTGGAAGAGCTGCAGGGAATAGGTACTGGATTGAACAGTGGTTTGAGTGGATTGTCCAATGATGAGGAGCTTGGGGCAATGTTGTCTGGAGTTTAAAGACCGAGAGGGGATCTCATTGAAAGGTACAAGATTCTGCAGCAGTTGATTGGTTGGGTATGAAGAGACTGTGTCCAATGGGAGCGAATCAAACAACTGGATCTATGACATACCAGACTGACATTGATGTAACGATGGAACTTGCTCAACCCTCTGTGAGGGTTTTCCACACAGTAACAACACTCCGAGGGAAGGACTTGGATGCTGGACCCTGATCCCAAGAATGGATCCAGCTTTTTGATTTGTTTCCCATTGGACACAATGAGATACCCTCTTGGTCTGGGACTGAGAGGTTTTGGCTGTCTCTGGGAATTGAGGGTCAGGGACTGGGGCACTGGAAGGTGGGGGTAAAACACCAAGGTTAACCATAATTGTCTGGAATGATACAGCAGACTCGAGAGGCCAACCCTAGAACTCTGGGGGAAGCTAGAGAAGTGATTGCTGGGCCTCTTGCTGAGATATTTGTATAATTGATAGTCACAGGTGAGATGACAGAAGACTGGAGGTTGGCTAATGTGGTGCCGCTGTTTAAGAAGGGTGGTAAAGACAAGCCAGGGAACTATAGACCAGTGAGTCTGACCTCAGTGGTGGGCAAGTTGTTGGAGGGAATCCTGAGGGACAGGATGTACATGTATTTGGAAAGGCAAGGACTGATTCGGGATAGTCAACATGGCTTTGTGTGTGGGAAATCATGTCTCACAAACTTGATTGAGTTTTTTGAAGAAGTAACAAAGAAGATTGATGAGGGCAGAGCAGTAGATGTGATCTATATGGACTTTAGTAAGGCGTTCAACAAGGTTCCCCATGGGAGACTGATTAGCAAGGTTAGATCTCATGGAATAAAGGGAGAACTGGCCATTTGGATACAGAACTGGCTCAAAGGTAGAAGACAGAGGGTGGTGGTGGAGGGTTGTTTTTCAGACTGGAGGCCTGTGACCAGTGGAGTGCCACAAGGATCGGTGCTGGGCCCTCTACTTTTTGTCATTTACATAAATGATTTGGATGCGAGCATAAGAGGTACAGTTAGTAAGTTTACAGATGACACCAAAATTGGAGGTGTAGTGGACAGCGAAGAGGGTTACCTCAGATTACAACAGGATCTGGACCAGATGGGCCAATGGGCTGAGGAGTGGCAGATGGAGTTTAATTCAGATAAATGTGAGGTACTGCATTTTTGGGAAAGCAAATCTTAGCAGGACTTATACACTTAATGGTAAGGTCCTAGGGAGTGTTGCTGAACAAAGAGACCTTGGAGTGCAGGTTCATAGCTCCTTGAAAGTGGAGTCTCAGGTAGACAGGATAGTAAAGAAGGCGTTTGGTATGCTTTCCTTTATTGGTCAGAGTATTGAGTACAGGAGTTGGGAGGTCATGTTGCAGCTGTACAGGACATTGGTTAGGCCACTGTTGGACTATTGTGTGCAATTCTGGTCTCCTTCCTATCAGAAAGCTGTTGTGAAACTTGAAAGTGTTCAGAAAGGAATTACAAGGATGTTGCCAGGGTTGGAGGATTTGAGCTAAAGGGAGAGGCTAAACAGGCTGGGGCTGTTTTCCCTGGAGTGTTGGAGGCTGAGGGGTGACCTTATAGAGGTTTACAAAATTATGAGGGGCATGGATATGATAAATAGACAAAGTCTTTTCCCTGGGGTCGGGGAGTCCAGAACTAGAGGGCATAGGTTTAGGGTGAGAGGGGAAAGATATAAAAGAGACCTAAGGGGCAACTTTTTCACACAGAGGGTGGTACGTGTATGGAATGAGCTGCCAGAGGATGTGGTGGAGGCTGGTACAATTACAACATTTAAGAGGCATTTGGATGGGTATATGAATAGGAAGGGTTTGGAGGGATATGGGCCGGGTGCTGGCAGGTGGGACTAGATTGGGTTGGGATATCTGGTCAGCATGGACGGGTTAGACCAAAGGGTCTGTTTCCATGCTGTACATCTCCATGACGCGATGAATGGTCTCCTTATGTTCCTGTTTGTGATGTTTTTTTGTGATGGGGAATCACTCAGAGACAGGGACACAGTTCCAGGGAGGACAAATTGAGATTGTACATCTCCTTTCCCAATCCTGTGCTGTTTTATAATTCCTGTGTGTAAATATTTTATGGTGTGAGGCTATGTTTAGTCAGAGAGCTGCCATCAATCATTAACACCAGCAGCAAAGTCATTCTGCAGTTGTCTAACTGTCCACTCCACGCTGCGGCCTGATTAAACACACACACACATTCATTTCGCTTTTAACCAGACACCATTACAGGGAATGAATATTCTTGTAATCAAAAAGGTTGGAGAGGGGGCTTTCCTCAGTGTCAGACCCCGTGCTGTCCCTGTCCCTGAGAGTGTTTGACGGGGGTGTACAGTGTAGAGAGAGCTTTCCTCAGTGGCAGACCCCGTGCTGTCCCTGTCCCTGGGAGTGTTTGATGGGGGTGTACAGTGTAGAGAGAGCTTTCCTCAGTGTCAGACCCCGTGCTGTCCCTGTCCCTGTCCCTGGGAGTGTTTGACGGGGGTGTACAGTGTAGAGACGGCTTTCCTCAGTGTCAGACCCCGTGCTGTCCCTGTCCCTGTCCCTGTCCCTGAGAGTGTTTGATGGGGGTGTACAGTGTAGAGGGAGCTTTCCTCAGTGTCAGACCCCGTGGCTGTCCCTGTCCCTGGGAGTGTTTGATGGGGGTGTACAGTGTAGAGGGAGCTTTGCTCAGTGTCAGACCCCGTGCTGTCCCTGTCCCTGGGAGTGTTTGATGGGGGTGTACAGTGTAGAGAGAGCTTTGCTCAGTGTCAGACCCCGTGCTGTCCCAGTCCCTGAGAGTGTTTGATGGGGGTGTACAGTGTAGAGGGAGCTTTCCTCAGTGTTGGACCCTGTCCCTGTCCCAGTCCCTGGGAGTGTTTGATGGGGGTGTACAGTGTAGAGGCAGCTTTCCCCAGTGTCTGACCCCGTGCTGTCCCTGTCCCTGGCAGTGTTTGATGGGGGTGTACAGTGTAGAGGGAGCTTTCCTCAGTGTCAGACCCCGTGCTGTCCCAGTCCCTGAGAGTGTTTGATGGGAGTGTACAGTGTAGAGGAAGCTTTCCTCAGTGTCTGACCCTGTCCCTGTCCCAGTCCCTGGGAGTGTTTGATGGGGGTGTACAGTGTAGAGAGGGCTTTCCCCAGTGTCTGACCCCGTGCTGTCCCAGTCCCTGGGAGTGTTTGATGGGGGGTGTACAGTGTAGAGGGAGCTTTCCTCAGTGTCAGACCCTGTGCCGTCCCTGTCCCAGTCCCTGGGAGTGTTTGATGGGGGTGTACAGTGTAGAGGGAGCTTTCCCCAGTGTCAGACCCTGTGCCGTCCCTGTCCCAGTCCCTGAGAGTGTTTGATGGGAGTGTACAGTGTAGAGGGAGCTTTCCCCAGTGTCTGACCCTGTCCCTGTCCCGGTCCCTGGGAGTGTTTGATGGGGTGTACAGTGTAGAGGGAGCATTCCCCAGTGTCTGACCCTGTCCCTGTCCCAGTCCCTGGGAGTGTTTGATGGGGGAGTACAGTGTAGAGCGCGCTTTCCCCAGTGTCTGACCCTGTCCCTGTCCCTGGGAGTGTTTGATGGGGGTGTACAGTGTAGAGGGAGCTTTCCCCAGTGTCTGACCCTGTCCCTGTCCCTGTCCCAGTCCCTGGGAGTGTTTGATGGGGTGTACAGTGTAGAGGCAGCTTTCCTCAGTGTCTGACCCTGTCCCTGTCCCTGTCCCTGGGAGTGTTTGATGGGGTGTACAGTGTAGAGGCAGCTTTCCCCAGTGTCTGACGCTGTCCCTGTCCCTGTGAGTGTTTGATGGGGTGTACAGTGTAGAGGAAGCTTTCCCCAGTGTCTGACCCTGTCCCTGTCCCGGTCCCTGGGAGTGTTTGATGGGGGTGTACAGTGTAGAGGGAGCTTTCCCCAGTGTCTGACCCTGTCCCTGTCCCTGTCCCAGTCCCTGGGAGTGTTTGATGGGGTGTACAGTGTAGAGGCAGCTTTCCTCAGTGTCTGACCCTGTCCCTGTCCCTGTCCCTGGGAGTGTTTGATGGGGTGTACAGTGTAGAGGGAGCTTTCCCCAGTGTCTGACCCTGTCCCTGTCCCTGTCCCTGTGAGTGTTTGATGGGGTGTACAGTGTAGAAGGAGCTTTCCCCAGTGTCTGACCCTGTCCCTGTCCCTGTCCCTGGGAGTGTTTGATGGGGTGTACAGTGTAGAGGGAGCTTTCCTCAGTGTCTGACCCTGTCCCTGTCCCTGTCCCTGAGAGTGTTTGATGGGGTGTACAGTGTAGAGGGAGCTTTCCCCAGTGTCTGACCCTGTCCCTGTCCCTGTCCCTGGGAGTGTTTGATGGGGGTGTACAGTGTAGAGGGAGCTTTCCCCAGTGTCTGACCCTGTCCCTGTCCCGGTCCCTGGGAGTGTTTGATGGGGGTGTACAGTGTAGAGGGAGCTTTCCCCAGTGTCTAACCCTGTCCCTGTCCCTGTCCCTGGGAGTGTTTGTTGGGGTGTACAGTGTAGAGGAAGCTTTCCCCAGTGTCTGTCCCTGTCCCAGTCCCTGGGAGTGTTTGATGGGGGTATACAGTGTAGAGAGGGCTTTCCCCAGTGTCTGACCCCGTGCTGTCCCAGTCCCTGGGAGTGTTTGATGGGGGGTGTACAGTGTAGAGGGAGCTTTCCCCAGTGTCAGACCCTGTGCCGTCCCTGTCCCAGTCCCTGAGAGTGTTTGATGGGAGTGTACAGTGTAGAGGGAGCTTTCCCCAGTGTCAGACCCTGTGCCGTCCTGTCCCAGTCCCTGAGAGTGTTTGATGGGAGTGTACAGTGTAGAGGGAGCTTTCCCCAGTGTCTGACCCTGTCCCTGTCCCGGTCCCTGGGAGTGTTTGATGGGGTGTACAGTGTAGAGGGAGCATTCCCCAGTGTCTGACCCTGTCCCAGTCCCAGGGAGTGTTTGATGGGGGTGTACAGTGTAGAGGGAGCTTTCCCCAGTGTCTGACCCTGTCCCTGTCCCGGTCCCTGGGAGTGTTTGATGGGGGTGTACAGTGTAGAGGGAGCTTTCCCCAGTGTCTGACCCTGTCCCTGTCCCTGTCCCAGTCCCTGGGAGTGTTTGATGGGGTGTACAGTGTAGAGGGAGCTTTCCCCAGTGTCTGTCCCTGTCCCAGTCCCTGGGAGTGTTTGATAGGGGTGTACAGTGTAGAGGGAGCTTTCCCCAGTGTCTGACCCTGTCCCTGTCCCTGTCCCTGTGAGTGTTTGATGGGGTGTACAGTGTAGAGGGAGCTTTCCCCAGTGTCTGACCCTGTCCCTGTCCCTGGGAGTGTTTGATGGGGTGTACAGTGTAGAGGGAGCTTTCCTCAGTGTCTGACCCTGTCCCTGTCCCTGTCCCTGAGAGTGTTTGATGGGGTGTACAGTGTAGAGGGAGCTTTCCCCAGTGTCTGACCCTGTCCCTGTCCCTGTCCCTGTGAGTGTTTGATGGGGTGTACAGTGTAGAGGGAGCTTTCCCCAGTGTCTGACCCTGTGCTGTCCCTGTCCCTGTCCCCTGGGAGTGTTTGATGGGGTGTACAGTGTAGAGGGAGCTTTCCCCAGTGTCGGACCCTGTCCCTGTCCCTGTCCCTGGGAGTGTTTGATGGGGTGTACAGTGTAGAGGGAGCTTTCCCCAGTGTCTGACCCTGTCCCTGGGAGTGTTTGATGGGTGTACAGTGTAGAGGGAGCGTTCCCCAGTGTCGGACCCTGTCCCTGTCCCTGGGAGTGTTTGATGGGTGTACAGTGTAGAGGGAGCTTTCCCCAGTGTCTGACCCTGTCCCTGGAGTGTTTGATGGGGTGTACAGTGTAGAGGGAGCGTTCCCAGTGTCGGACCCTGTCCCTGTCCCTGTGAGTGTTTGATGGGGTGTACAGTGTAGAGGAGCTTTCCCCAGTGTCTGACCCCTGCTCCTGTTCTGGTTGCTGTTTCTAGGAGAACCGTACATGTGTAATAATGAGTGTGATGCCCGTACGCCTGAGCTTGCCCACCCACCCGAGCTGATGGTGGACGATGAGGGCCGGGTGCCCAACACCTTTTGGCAAAGTGTCTCGTGGAGGCAGTTCCCGGAGCCTCTGGTGGTCAATCTCACCCTGTCCTGGGGTAAGAGCATTGAACTGACTGAGGACATTGTCATCACCTTTGAATCAGGCCGGCCAGAGCAGATGGTTCTGGAGAAATCTCTCGATCACGGCCACACGTGGCAGCCCTATCAGTTCTACGCTGTCGACTGCCTCAACTCCTTTGGTATGGAGTCACGGAGAGCCCAGGATCTCACCGCGGCCTCGGTTCTGGACATTATCTGCACCGAGGAGTATTCCAGGGGCTACGTGTGGAAGCTGGAGAAGACGGTGCGTTTCGAGATCCAGGTGCGGTTCGCCCTGTTCGGGGACCCCGGCTCAGTGATATGGCCTCCTTGTACAGCCGCCTGGACACTACCAAGGAGCTGAGGGACTTCTTCACCGTGACTGACCTGAGGCTGCGCCTCCTCCGACCTGCCACTGGCCCCACCAGCGTCGACCCCCTGAACCTCTCCAAATATTTCTACGCCATCTCCAACCTGGACATCCGCGGCAGGTGAGAGCTTTCCAACTCCCCACCGTGGAGTTCCTGAGGCTACAGCCCAGCACCAGGGGGCACTGCATCGGGGCTGGGGACAACCCCTGGGGGGGGGGGGGGACAACCCCTGGGGGTGGGGGCAACCCTGGGGTGGAACACCTGGGGGTGGGGGGGGTGACCCCTGGGGGGGGGTATCACCTGGGGTGTGGGGGGTTGACCCCGTGGGGGAGGGGGCAACCCCTGGGGGGGGTGGAACACCTGGGGGAGGGGGGCAACCCCTGGGGGTGGGGGCAACCCTGGGGTGGGACCACCTGGGGGCGGGAGGGGGTGACCCCTGGGGGGGGGGTATCACCTGGGGTGTGGGGGGTTGACCCCGTGGGGGAGGGGGCAACCCCTGGGGGGGGGGGACAACCCCTGGGGGGGGGCAACCCCTGGGGGGGGGGGCAACCCCTGGGGGGGGGGGGGCAACCCCTGGGGGGGTGGGGGCAACCCCTGTGTGGGGGGGAACACCTGGGGGTGGGGGGGGGTGACCCCTGGGGGGGGAACACCTGGGGGCGGGGGGGCTGACCCCTGGGGAGGGGAAACACCTGGGGGTGGGGGGGTGACCCCTGGGGGGGGGGGTAACCCCTGGGGGGGGGGTAACCCCTGGGGGGGCAACCCCTGGGGGCCATTGAGATCATGATCATGTGGTCATTGGGGTCACCATCTGGGGGACACTCTGGATTTACACTGAAAGTGTAATCACTGTCTCACATTAACATCTGGAGGCTGTTTGACCCTGGAACATCTGGATCCCCGCTCTCTGGGAATAAACCACAGGGTAACCTTCTGCTGGGAAACATCTGGAAGGAATCCTATAGGTTAACGTTGGCACATGACATTCTCAAAACCCAACACACTCAGTCACTCTGGGAAACCTGGTGGGAATTGTCCGGGGTAACATCCTCGGGAATAATCTCCCAGGGGCAACATCTGGAGGGTGCTGGGTGATTGGAGATCGGGAATCCTGCTCTCAGGGTTCACATCTGGTTTAACAGCGATGGATTGTGATGCCTCCCGCAGTCAATCAGCACTGCCCTGTGTCCCTGTGCTAACTTCCCTGAAGGGGTATGCCCACAGGCTTGGCACTGGGGCACATTCCCCTGGCCCTGCTCTGAGGCTCCTGCTGACTGACTCAGTCCAACCAATCAGACAGCAGAATCTGATCCTGTGCTCACCTCACAGCCAATCCCCAGCCTCACCAGAGAATCGAGCAGCACAGGCAAAGGCCAGTCAGCCCCTCAGTCTGTACTAGCTCCGTGAAAGCTTTGTCCAGTTTATCCCACTCCTTGCTCATTCCCCATCGCCCCGTTCTCCCCTTTTCAATTGGATTCTGGCTGTTCCCTGATCCTGGAAACAGTATGTTCCTGTTTAATCTGGGAAAGCTGTTGCTGATGTTGTGAACTATTCTGACAGTGTGTTGAATATTCAGAACAGTTCGTCCCTTATCCCACCATCCCACAGTCTCCAGGGCCTTACACCATTTACTCATTATTCCAGAGTCAGCTTCTGGGAGACTCACTCCAAGTTTTCATGCAGGAGAATCTTCAAACACTAATGAGAGAACAGCAGCAGTAAAATGTTGATGCTGCCCTTCCCCTGTCTCCAAAGAGCTGTCTGCGTTTTGCTTAGTTTAGTAAAATATCCCCAGAAATGCCAATTTGCAAAATGTACAAGGGACAATCTGCAGATTTGGAAGCTTTGTGCTGAGTTAAAGGCTGACTGGATGTTATCAGCACAGATTCACTGAGGAAACTGTTCACACACTGAAACACTTGGGGACTCACAAAATCACATCAATTAAACAATCACCAATTTGCATTTCCATAGCACCTTCCACACAGTGAAATGTCTCAGGGTGTTACACAGGAGAGGAACTCGAAACACATTGGGATGGAGGGGAATGTTCAGTCACAGGGGGGTGTGTGGGGGGATGGATGGGAGTTCACTGCTCACTGGGAGGTTGGTCTGGATCAGACTCTCTGAATCTTCCAAAGGCCATTGAGAGTGAAGTTCTCTCTCAGTATTGGCTGTCCTGCCTTCAGCTGCCTGAACCCTGAGCTCTCCAACTCCCCCACTAACCCTCCCTGTCTCGCCATCTCCCTCCCCCAACATTGACACCCTCCATAAACCATTCGCTTTGGCCTGGGGTTTAGTCACCTCTCTCAATATCTCCCCACCCCCGCCGTGGCTCAGTGTCAAATTCAGTTTCATAATCACTTCCGGGAATCACCGCGGGATTGTTTACTCTGTTAATGGTGCTACGTAAATGTACAAGCTTCCTTTCAGAGCAGCAAGAAACTACAACAACAACAACAACTGGTATTTCCATGGCCCTCCTGAGGACTGCAGTATGTTTGAACAAACTTGCAATGTGACAAGACACCTGGAGATTGTGTCGGGTGCTATGTAAATGCAGGGAGTTTCTCTGTGGAGCGAGGGGGCGGTTGAGCTGATGATGATGCTAACCCCTGACCCACAGTTGTTGTTGTTGTTGTTGAGGTTCTGATGATGAATGAGTAGACGGACAATGAGCAAAAGGCCTGTCTGTTGCTGTGAATGTGAGTGAGTTAGTGAGGAGCACGGTGTTGTTGTTGGCAGAGACACAGACAGCCTCTACACAGAGTCTTTTCCTGAACGGAGTTAGTGAACACGTTCTGAAGCAGTTTGTCATTGTCTGTTCCAGGTGTAAGTGCCATCTTCACGCCAACAACTGTATCCTGGAGAATGGGAGACTGAGCTGTCAGTGTGAGCACAACACAACAGGCCAGGACTGTGGGAGCTGCAACAACGGTTTCCATGGGAGACCTTGGACGGCAGGTTCCTACCTTCCCATCCCCAAAGCACGGCCAATGTCTGTGAGTAACAGCCATTTCTGTCAGGTCACACCGGCTCCCTCCCGCTCCCTCCGCGCTCCCTCCTCCTCCCTCCCCGCTCCCTCCTCCTCCCTCTCCTCTCCCTCCCTCTCCTCTCCCTCCCGGCTCCCTCCCCGCTCCTCCTCCCTCCCTCCCTCCCGTTCCCTCCCGGCTCCCTCCTCATTCCCTCCCCTCTCCCTCCCCGCTCCCTCCCCGCTCCCTCCTCCCTCCCTCCCTCCCCGCTCCCTCCCGGCTCCCTCCCCCCTCCCTCCCCCGCTCCCTCCTCCCTCCCTCCCCGCTCCCTCCTCCCTCCCTCTCCTCCCTCCCTCTCCCTCCCCGCTCCCTCCTCGTTCCCTCCCGGCTCCCTCCTCATTCCCTCCCCTCTCCCTCCCCGCTCCCTCCCGGCTCCCTCCCCCCTCCCTCCCCTCTCCCTCCCCTCTCCCATCTCATTCCCTCCGCGCTCCCTCCCTCCTCCCCCCCTCCAGCTCCCTCCTCCCTCCTCCTCATTCCCTCCCGGCTCCCTCCCCTCTCCCTCCCCGCTCCCTCCCTGCTCCCTCCGCGCTCCCTCCCTCCTCGCTCCCTCCTCCCTCCCTCCTCGCTCCCTCCCCGTTCCCTCCTCGCTCCCCTCCTCGCCCCGTCCCCCGTTCCCTCCTCGCCCCCTCCCCGTTCCCTCCTCCCTCCCTCCCGGCTCCCTCCTCGCCCCGTCCCCGTTCCCTCCTCGCCCCCTCCCCGTTCCCTCCTCCCTCCCTCCCGGCTCCCTCCTCCCTCCCTCCTCGCTCCCTCCTCCCTCCCTCCCCGCTCCCTCCTCGGTCCCTCTTCCCTCCCTCCCCGCTCCCTCCTCGCTCCCTCCTCCCTCCCTCCCCGCTCCCTCCCCGCTCCCTCCTCGGTCCCTCTTCCCTCCCTCCTCGCTCCCTCCTCCTTCCCTCCCCGTTCCCTCCCCGCTCCCTCCCGGCTCCCTCCCCACTCCCTCCTCCCTCCCTCCCAGCTCCCTCTTCCCTCCCTCCCAGCTCCCTCCCCACTCCCTCCTCCCTCCCTCCTTCCTCCCTCCTCCCTCCCTCCCCGCTCCCTCCCCGCTCCCTCCCCACTCCCTCCTCCCTCCCTCCCAGCTCCCTCCCAGCTCCCTCCACCCTCCCTCCTCGCTCCCTCTTCCCTCCCTCCCCGCTCCCTCCCCGCTCCCTCCTCCCTCCCTCCTCGCTCCCTCCTCCTTCCCTCCCCGTTCCCTCCCCGCTCCCTCCCCGC